>NC_056456.1:27621478-27667741 GCF_018296145.1 Oncorhynchus tshawytscha | reverse complement strand
CTGTACTCTATCATCGACTGCATCCTTATGTAATACATGTATCACTAGCCACTTTAACTATGCCACTTTGTTTACATACTCATCTCATATGTATATACTGTACTCGATATCAGCTACTGTATCTTGCCTATGCTGCTCTGTACCATCACTCATTCATATATCCTTATGTACATATTCTTTATCCCCTTACACTGTGTATAAGACAGTTTTGGAATTGTTAGTTAGATTACTTGTTGGTTATTACTGCATTGTCGGAACTAGAAGCACAAGCATTTCGCTACACTCGCATTAACATCTGCTAACCATGTGTATGTGACATAAAATTTGATTTGATATGAAATCAGTCAACATCATCAGTACTGACTTACTATTCATGTATGTGGTAAATAAGTAGTGAAAAACATTGAGTAGAACTTGGAAGGTAGTGATGAATAGTAAGGTAGTAAGGCCTGGTGATTAGCGGGTTGGGCCAATAACTGAAAGGATCAAATCCCCGAGCTGACAAGGCAAAAATCAGTTCACCTAGTGTCCCTATCCCTTAGACAGCACAACAGTTTTTGTTTAAATCACTTTGGTACTGTTTTCACAAGTATGTGATACATTTTCACAACTCTTAGTACAAAACTCCAAACTGGTCACACGTCTTTCATTCAAAACGTGTCATTGTGCATTCATTTGGATTGTAAAACATCTCACCACACAACCATTGATTCAAAATATGTTTATTGTGAAATGTAATGAGAACATTGGTTTAATAACCAACACGATATGTAATTATATATTTTCAATTTAGTCATTTTAACTACCAGTTAATCCAGTGATTTGATTAATCCAGTTAATCCAATCAAATCACCCTTAGAAGTGCTGAAAGTGATATGCTACAGTGCTGCAAATTACATTTCACATTAGACAATACACTTATATTGCCCAACAAAATTGACAGAATCTACAATTTCCATAATATCTATCCAATGTGTCATCAAAGGTGTGCTCAATGAAGACATCCTCTACAATTATTAATGCAAAAAAACATTTCAGGTATAATTGCAAAAGGTGTCTGTAAGCTGTCTGTAATCAAAGGTAAGAAGTTTAGAAACAAATGAAATGAATAAAAATAAAACGTTTAGCACACATTCATTTGAATCAAGCCTGTCTTGAGCATCTGGCCATACATTCTAATCTACATCACAGGGAATGACCTCATTGTTTATGTGCCACGGGAAACACCTTTTGACATGGCGAATCCAAGCTTGACATTGGTCTGCATTGAACCTGTGCAACCTGACATTGTCCCACACAATGACATAGGTGACCCTTCACCTTGACAGGTCTGCTCAATTCCCTTGAGAAACACAATGAGGTGTTCAGTGTTGTATGATCCAAGTAATGGCCTACGTCCTACTACACCATCTTTAGAGATCGCTGCGCACATGGAGATGTTTCCCCCACGTTGTCCAGGCGCTTGGACGGTCACCCGTTGGCCGATGAGTTTTGGCCAGGTTGAATCGTGCTTCATCAACAAAGATATACTTGTGATGGTTCACAGCAGCATCAAGCACCGTCACCCTCTAAAAATATATTTTGGTTAGTTATTTTTAAATTCTAGTTCCAATAGGATATTGTGAAGTAGCATGTGCATCAAATAGTAACAGTAATAAAGTATATAGTTCTGTACCTGGATATACTCGGGCGCAGTTATTTACCCCGATCGTTGTGTCTCAAAAGAAACCAGGTAAATGTGTTTCATAGATACCGGTGCCTCTTCAAAAGGCAGGAGATTGTTGGTAGACTGATGGATGCCACATTGGCAAAGGTGTCTTCGTTCTCCTTAATGGCCTGCTTTATTTCAGACAGCCGTATGTCATTCCTGGCCCTCACCTTTTCCACCACTGCCCACTCCTGCTGGTCAGACAGAACACAGCCAGTGTCACGATTGTCGTATGGAGTGGACCAAAGCGCAGCGTGGTTAGAATACATTCTTTATTTAATGAAGAACACTTAAACAAAAAACGAATAAGACGACCGTGACCGCTATATAAACAATGTGCTAACGTGCAACTAGACATAGAAAATAACCCACGAAATACCCAAAGAAGATGGCTGCCTAAATATGGTTCCCAATCAGAGACAACGATAAACACCTGCCTCTAATTGAGAACCAATCTAGGCAACCATAGACCAACATAAACACCGAGATGAAAGCAACCCCATAAATCTACAAAATCCCCTAGACAGTACAAACACCCTAGAATGAGACAAAACACACATATCACCCATGTCACACCCTGACCTAACCAAAATAATAAAGAAAACAAAGATAACTAAGGTCAGGGCGTGACAGCCAGACAGAACACCATAAGGTCTTCTGTCAATTCTGGGGTAGAACCGAGCATACTGTCAGTAGATCCTAGTGTAAGAATACTGTAACCCCTTTTATATGGTGACCAATTGTGGTTACCACTAAGTGAAATCAATTAGCAATAATGAATATTCATTATGTATGGTTATCATGTATCATACATGTAATTTTGTCACGCCCTGTGACTAGGGGTGTTCTAGTCAGAGTGTGACTAGGGGGTGTTCTAGTCTTGAATTTCTATATTGGTGTGAGTATGGTTCCCAATTGGAGGCAGCTGATGATCGTTGCCTCTAATTGGGGATCATACTTAGTGTGGTCCTTTTCCCACCTGCATTTGTGGGATTTTGTTTTAGTGCTATGTGTGCTACGAACGTCACGTTCATGTATTCTTTGTTGTTTTTTTGAAGGTAAGATAAGATATTGAGTTGTCAGAGTTCACCCACGATACTGTGTTATAAGATATTGAGTTGTCAGAGTTCACCCACGATACTGTGTGTTATAAGATATTGAGTTGTCAGAGTTCACCCACGATACTGTGTGTGTTATAAGATATTGAGTTGTCAGAGTTCACCCACGATACTGTGTTATAAGATATTGAGTTGTCAGAGTTCACCCACGATACTGTGTGTGTTAAAAGATATTGAGTTGTCAGAGTTCGCCCACGATACTGTGTGTGTTAAAAGATATTGAGTTGTCAGAGTTCACCTACGATACTGTGTGTTAAAAGATATTGAGTTGTCAGAGTTCACCCACGATACTGTGTGTGTTATAAGATATTGAGTTGTCAGAGTTCGCCCACGATACTGTGTGTTAAAAGATATTGAGTTGTCAGAGTTCACCCACGATACTGTGTGTGTTATAAGATATTGAGTTGTCAGAGTTCACCCACGATACTGTGTGTTAAAAGATATTGAGTTGTCAGAGTTCACCCACGATACTGTGTGTGTTATAAGATATTGAGTTGTCAGAGTTCGCCCACGATACTGTGTGTTAAAAGATATTGAGTTGTCAGAGTTCACCCACGATACTGTGTGTGTTATAAGATATTGAGTTGTCAGAGTTCGCCCACGATACTGTGTGTTAAAAGATATTGAGTTGTCAGAGTTCACCCACGATACTGTGTGTGTTATAAGATATTGAGTTGTCAGAGTTCACCCACGATACTGTGTGTGTTAAAAGATATTGAGTTGTCAGAGTTCACCCACGATACTGTGTGTGTTATAAGATATTGAGTTGTCAGAGTTCACCCACGATACTGTGTGTGTTAAAAGATATTGAGTTGTCAGAGTTCGCCCACGATACTGTGTGTGTTAAAAGATATTGAGTTGTCAGAGTTCACCTACGATACTGTGTGTGTTATAAGATATTGAGTTGTCAGAGTTCGCCCACGATACTGTGTGTGTTAAAAGATATTGAGTTGTCAGAGTTCACCCACGATACTGTGTGTGTTAAAAGATATTGAGTTGTCAGAGTTCGCCCACGATACTGTGTGTGTTAAAAGATATTGAGTTGTCAGAGTTCACCTACGATACTGTGTGTGTTATAAGATATTGAGTTGTCAGAGTTCGCCCACGATACTGTGTGTGTTAAGATATTGAGTTGTCAGAGTTCGCCCACGATACTGTGTGTGTTATAAGATATTGAGTTGTCAGAGTTCGCCCACGATACTGTGTGTGTTATAAGATATTGAGTTGTCAGAGTTCGCCCACAATACTGTTATAAGATATTGAGTTGTCAGAGTTCTCCCATGATACTGTGTGTCTTATAAGATATTGAGTTGTCAGAGTTCGCCCACGATACTGTGTGTGTTATAAGATATTGAGTTGTCAGAGTTCTCCCACGATACTGTGTGTGTTGAGTATGTATCCAGTAACTCCACATGATCTATTCTAGAATATTATAACGTGTCCTTGTGTGTTTAGCATCCATATGTGATATTTTGCGTGTGTGTGTGTGTGTGTTGTGGCTTTACTATCCTTTTTGGGACCAAAAGTCCTCACAAAGATAGTAAAACAAGGAACATTTGGAATGGCACCGTGTCTCCTGTCTCAGTTGTTCTACAGTAGCTGCTGCTCTTCCATCTGCTGGCATGCCATAGGGATGACATCAGCACCCAGAGGGGGGCAGAGTGAGAGAGAAAGAGGCAGCAGGGCTGAGGAGAGCACTGTGTCCCCACACAGGGAGAGAGGAAAGGATGAGGGAAGAGAAGTGAGGGTGAGAGAGGAGTGAGGGGCACTGCCAACTGAGCTGACTAGACAGGCTGTTGGTATGGTATGGCAGTAGCCCATGGCACCTCTGATGTTGGAGCATGTGCAAACCACCATGTCACAACAGGCCACACTTTGCCCCTCTGTTCTTCATCATCTAGGATCTTTGATATGGTGTGGCTGACTCAATTTCAATGACTTGCTGTGACTCACCTGGTGCATCTAGAGTCTAAAGTAGCATCCTCTCCCTGTGTATGTCAGAGCATGGTATGCTGTGTGCCAGACAGCTATGATAGAATTTAGCTCTATTCTTACCATCATGCCATAGCTGACTAACTGACTGCAGTGACTTCATGTCAGGGTGCAGTTTTTAGTACCCAGCCAAGACCCAGCTCAGCTACTGTCTCCTCAAGACACACACACACACACACACACACGACTTCATACACACAGATATCCAGCCACTTTACTGCATGGGATGTAGTGAACACTACACCTTCTCCCCCTTCCACCCAAAGCTAAGTGACTGATACCCACTAGCCAAGCTCAGATGGGAAGGAGGTTGAGAGGGTGTCCTCTCTGACCTCTCTTCTGCAGAAATCAGGACGTGTGTTACTGTTAGAATGTTTAAATTAAAGTAGTACAAAGAGATGCTCATAGTGCATTTAAGCAAGGAGGTGTGGTATATGGCCAATATACCACGGCTAAGGGCTGTTCGTAGCACGACGCAACGCAGAGTGCCTGGACACAGCCCTTAGCTGTGGTATATTGGCCATATATTACAAACCCCAGAGGTGCCTTATTGCTTTTATAAGCTGGTTACCAATGTAATTAGAACAGTAACAAGAAATGTTTTGTCATACCCGTGGTATACGGTCTGATATACCACAGCTGTCAGCCAATCAGCATTCAGGGCTCGAACCACCCAGTTTATAATGAAGTATATACCAGTTGTCAAAAGTACCCAATTGTCATACTAAATGTAAAGATACCTTAATAGAAAATGACAATTAAAAGTGAAAGTCACCCAGTACAATACTACTTGAGTAAAAGTTTGGTTATAAAGTTTGGTTATAAATATACTTAAGTATCAAAAGTAAATGTAATTACTAAAATGTACTAAAGTGTGAATAATTTCTCATTACATTTTAAGCAAACCAGTAGGAACAATTTTCATGTTTTTTTAAAATTATGGATAGCCGGAGGCACACTCTAACACTCAGACATCATTTACAAACGAAGCATTTATGTTTTGTGAGTCTGCCAGATCAGAGGCAGTAGGGATGACCTCTTGATAAGTGTGTGAATTGGACCATTTTCTGTCTTGCTAAGCATTCAAAATGTAACGAGTACTTTTGGGTGCCAGGGAAAATGTAGAGTAAAAAGTACATTATTTTCTTTATGAATGTAGTGAAGTAAAAGTAGTCAAAAATATGAATAATAATTGTAAAGTACAGACCCCAAAAATACTTAAGTAGGACTTGTCACGTTCTGACCTTTATTTCCTTTGTTTTGTATTTATTTAGTTGGTCAGGGCGTGAGTTGGGTGGGCAGTCTATGTTTGTTTTTCTATGTTTTGGGGCATTTCTATGTTTCGGCCTAGTATGGTTCTCAATCAGAGGCAGGTGTCATTAGTTGTCTCTGATTGAGAATCATACTTAGGTAGCCTGGGTTGCACTGTTTGTTTGTGGGTGATTGTCTATGTTGTAGCTTCACGGGCGTCATTTGTTTATTGTTTTGTATGCAGTGTCAGTACTTTCTTTATTAAAGATTTACCATGGACACTTACCACGCCGCATATTGGTCCTCTGATCCGTTTCGCCTCTCCTCTTCAGATGAAGAGGAGGAAATCCGTGACAGAATCACCCACCCAACTCGGACCAAGCGGCGTGGTAAACAGCAGCGACGACAGCAGCAGCAGCAGCAACAACAGCGGCCAGCATCACAGGACTCCTGGACATGGGAGGAGATACTGAACGGAGAGGGACCCTGGGCACAGGCTGGGAAACATCGCCGTCCGAAATCAGAGCTGGAGGCAGCGAAAGCTGAGCGGCGGCGATATGAGGAGGCAGCACAGCAGTGCGACAGGTACGAGAGGCAGCCCCAAATTTTTTGGGGGGGGGGCAGACGAGGTGTGGTACTAAGCCAGGTAGCAGACCTGAGCTCACTCCTCGTGCTTATTATAAGCAGCGCATTACTGGTCAGGCACCGTGTTATGCGGTTAAGCGCACGGTGTCGCCAGTGCGTGCCCATAGCCCGGTGCGCTATAGGGCAGCCCCGAAAAGTGCCATGCGAGTGTGGGCATCGAGCCAGGGCGTATGGTGCCTGCTCAGCGGGTCTGGTCGCCGGTACGCAGTTTTGGTCCAGGTTATCCTGCGCCGGCTCTGCGTGCTGTGTCTCCGGGGCGCTGGGAGGGTGCAGTGCGTCCTCTGCCTGCGCTCCGCTCGTGTCGGGCGAATGTGGGAGTGGAGCCTAAGGGAGAGGTGCGTGTAGTAAGCACTAGATCTCCCATGCTTACCCACAGCCCGGTTCAACCTGTGCCTGCACTCTGGAGGGTCCGGGCTAGAGTAGTTGTCCAGCCTGGGGAAGTGGTGCCAAGGTTGCGCACCAGAGCTCCAGTGCTCCCCACAGCCCGGTCCTTCAGGTGCCTCCTAACACCAAGCCTCCTGAGGGTCTCCCCAGCCTGGTGGTTCCTGTGGCAGCCCCACGCACCAGGCTGTCTCTCTGTCTCCTCCCTGCAGGTGGTCCTGTCTGTCCGGCGCCGCTGCCGGAGTCTCCCGCCTGTCCGGCGCCGCTGCCGGGAGTCTCCCGCCTGTCCGGCGCCGCTGCCGGAGTCTCCCGCCTGTCCGGCGCCGCTGCCGGAGTCTCCCGCCTGTCCGGCGCCGCTGCCGGAGTCTCCCGCCTGTCCGGCGCCGCTGCCGGAGCCTCCCGCCTGTCCGGCGCCGCTGCCGGAGCCTCCCGCCTGTCCGGCGACGCTGCCGGAGCCTCCCGCCTGTCCGGAGCCTCCCGCCTGTCCGGCGCCGCTGCCGGAGCCTCCCGCCTGTCCGGGCGCCGCTGCCGGAGCCTCCCGCCTGTCCGGCGCCGCTGCCGGAGCCTCCCGCCTGTCCGGCGCCGCTGCCGCTGCCGGAGCCTCCCGCCTGTCCGGCGCTGCTGCCGGAGCCTCCCGCCTGTCCGGAGCCTCCCGCCTGTCCGGCGCTGCTGCCGGAGTCTCCCGCCTGTCCGGCGCCGCTGCCGGAGTCTGAGGCGCCAGAGCCCGTCAGCCCAGAGGCGCCAGAGCCCCTCTGTCCAGAGGTTCTGCCCCTCTGTCCAGAGCTTCTGCCCCTCTGTCCAGAGCTTCTGCCCCTCTGTCCAGAGCTTCTGCCCCTCTGTCCAGTGGGGTCATTGAGAGGGGTGGCCATGGTGAGAAAGCCACGGAGGCGGACAATAAGGCGGACTAAGACAATGGTGAAGTGGGGTCCGCGTCCTGCGCCAGAGCCGCCACCGCGGACAGACGCCCACCCAGACCCTCCCCTATAGGTCAAGGTTTTGCGGCCGGAGTCCGCACCTTTGGGGGTACTGTCACGTTCTGACCTTTTATTTCCTTTGTTTTGTATTTATTTAGTTGGTCAGGGCGTGAGTTGGGTGGGCAGTCTATGTTTGTTTTTCTATGTTTTGGGGCATTTCTATGTTTCGGCCTAGTATGGTTCTCAATCAGAGGCAGGTGTCATTAGTTGTCTCTGATTGAGAATCATACTTAGGTAGCCTGGGTTGCACTGTTTGTTTGTGGGTGATTGTCTATGTTGTAGCTTCACGGGCGTCATTTGTTTATTGTTTTGTATGCAGTGTCAGTACTTTCTTTATTAAAGATTTACCATGGACACTTACCACGCCGCATATTGGTCCTCTGATCCGTTTCGCCTCTCCTCTTCAGATGAAGAGGAGGAAATCCGTGACAGGACTTTAAAGTATTTTTACTGAAGTACTTTACACCACTGGTATATACTATACTGCCTAAATACTGTATATAGCTGTTTGTCATTAGGTTGCATTATTTTATTAATCTAAATGTAACCACGCCCTGTCCTCTTTCTCTCTCCCACCCCCTCCCCCTACCCTCTCTCCAGACACCTTCCAGTACCTGCTGTCCTTCTCCCAGGGCCACCTCTCATCCCTGCTAGAGGACACCTACTCGCCCCCTCTCCCGCGAGGCCCTCCCCCATGTTAACGCCCTCTTCTCTTCCCTCTCCCTTTACATCCGTGGACACAACCTCTCCCTCGAGGCCGCAATCACACGTTTCTACGACAACCTCTTCCCACTCGTCTATGTACGCTTGGTCAACCCTGGCATGGGCATGGCGGGCAAGAGGGGCGAGTGTCTCCGCGCGACCCGGCAAGACGTTAACCCGTTTGGCCCTCATCCCGATACGCTTGCCCAAGAACTCAGGCGCGCCCTGGGCGCCGGGCAAGCCCTATCCCTCGCCCTCGCCGAAGGCACCAAGGTCATGAACGCCACAGAACACGTTTCCCTCACCAAAGAGTGTTTACGGGGCTTGACCAAGATGCAGTACTGCTCGCACTGTCGCGGGCTGACGCTGATCAAGCCGTGCATGGGCTACTGCTTGAACGTGATGCGCGGTTGCTTGGCGAGCGTGGCCGAACTGGATGGGCCGTGGCGGAGGTATGTGGCGGCACTGGAGGAGCTGACCCACGCTGTGGCTGGACAACACAGCCTGGAGCTTGCCCTGCTGGGGGTCAGGGGGCACGTGAACGAGGCTATACTCCATGCACAGCGCCACGGGCCAACACTGACCGCTACGGTGAGGAGAAAGAGTAGATAGACACACACACACATTCTCTGTCGTGTTAGATGAGTGGTTTTAGGATAGCATCATCGTTGAGAGTGATGCTAAGTCCTTTAGTCTCTCTCTCTCTCTTTCTCTTTCTCTTTCTCTCTCTCTCTTTCTCTCTCTCTCTCTCTCTCTTTTCTTTTTCTCTTTCTCTTTCTCTTTCTCTCTCTCTCTCTTTTTCTTTTTCTTTTTCTCTTTCTCTTTCTCTTTCTCTTTCTCTTTCTCTTTCTCTTTCTCTTTTTCTTTTTCTCTTTCTCTTTCTCTTTCTCTTTCTCTTTCTCTTTCTCTTTCTCTTTCTCTTTCTCTTTCTCTTTCTCTTTCTCTTTCTCTTTCTCTTTCTCTCTCTTTTTCTCTTTCTCTTTCTCTTTCTCTTTCTCTTTCTCTTTCTCTTTCTCTTTCTCTTTCTCTTTCTCTTTCTCTTTCTCTTTCTCTCTCTCTTTCTCTCTCTCTCTCTTTCTCTCTCTCTCTCTCTTCAATGGGCTTTATATTATGTAACTGTGCAAATAGTTAAAGTACAAAAGGTAAAATAAATAAATGTAAATATGGATTGTATTTACTATGGTGTTTTTTCTTCACTGGTTGCCCTTTTCTCATGGCAACAGATCACAAATCTTGCTGCTGTGATGGCACACTGATATTTCACCTAATAGATATGGGAGTTTATCAAAATTTGTTTTATTTTCAAATTCTTTGTGGGTCTGTGTAATCTGAGGGAAATATGTGTCTAATATGGTCATACATTTGGCGGGAGGTTAGGAAGTGCATCTCAGCTTCCACCTCATTTTGTGGGCAGTGTGCACATAGCCTGTCTTCTCTTGAGAGCCATGTCTGCCTACTGCGGCCTTTCTCAATAGCAAGGCTATGCTCACTGAGTCTATACATAGTCAAAGCTTTCCTTAAGTTTGGGTCAGTCACAGTGGTCAGGTATTCTGCCACTCTGTACTTTCTATTTAGGGCCAAATAGAATTACAGCTTGCTCTTTTTTTGTTAATTCTTTCCAATGTGTCAAGTAATTATCTTTGTTTTCTCGTGATTTGGTTGGGTCTAATTGTGTTGCTGTCCTGGGGCTCTGTTGGGTCTGTTTGTGTTATTGAACAGAGCTCTAGGACCAGCTTGCTTAGGGGACTCTTCTCCAGGTTCATCTCTCTGTAGGTGATGGCTTTGTTATGGAAGGTTTGGGAATCACTTCCTTGTTGGTGGTTGTTGAATTTAACAGCTCTTTTCTAGATGTTGATGATAAGCGGGTATTGACCTAATTCTGCTTTGCTTGCATTATTTGGTGTTTTGCAGAATTCTGCATGCAGAGTCTCAATTTGGTGTTTGTCCCATTTTGTGAATTCTTGGTTGGTGAGCAGACCCCAGACCTCACCACCATAAAGGGCAATGGGTTCTACGATTCTAGTATTTTAAGCCAGATCCTAATTGGTATGTCAGATTTTATGTTCCTTTTGATGGCATAGAATGCCCTTCTTGCCTTGTCTCTCAGCTTGTTCACAGCTTTGTGGAAGTTACCTGTGGCGCTGATGTTTAGGCTGCGGTGAAATCAAATCAAATCCAATGTTTTCACATGCGCCGAATACAACAGGTCTACCTTACAGTGAAATTCTTACTTACAATCCCTTAACCACCAATGCAGTTTTAAGAAAGTACCAAAAATAATAATATTTTTTTAAGTAAGAGATAAGAATAACAAATAATTAAAGAGCAGTAGTAAATAACAATAGCGGGGCTATTTACAGGGGTACCGGTACAGTCAGTGTGCAGGGGCACCGGTGTTGACAATAACAGAGTAGCAGCAGCATAGAAGAGGGGGGCAATGCAAAAGTCTGGGTAGCTATTTCATTAGCTGTTCAGGGGTATTATGGCTTGGGGGTAGAAGCTGTTTAGAAGCCTCTTGCACCTAGACCTGGCGCTCCGGTACCGCTTGCCGTGCGGTAGCAGAGAGAACAGTCAATGACTAGGGTGGCTGGAGTCTTTGACAATTTTTTGGGCCTTCCTCTGACACCGCCTGGTATAGAGGTACTGGATGGCAGGAAGCTTGGCCCCGGTGATGTACTGGGCCGTACGCACTACCCTCTGTAGTGACTTGCGGTTGGAGGCCGAGCAGTTGCCATACCAGGCAGTGATGCAACCCGTCAGGATGCTCTTGATGGTGCAGCTGTAAAACATTGAGGATCCGAGGACCCATGCCAAATCTTTTCACTCTCCTGAGGGGGAATAGGTTTTATCGTGCCCTCTTCACGACTGTCTTGGTGTGCTTGGACCATGTAATCAACCTGCTCCACTACAGCCCTGTTGTCTTTGAGATTGGGGGCTTGCTCGGTCCTCCTTCTCCTGTAGTCCACAATCATCTCCTTTGTCTTGATCACGGTGAGGGATAGGTTGTTGTCCTGGCACCACACGGTCAGGTCTCTGACCTCCTCCCTATAGGCTGTCTCATCGTTGTCTGTGATTAGGCCTACCACTGTGTCATCAGCAAACTTAATGATGGTGTTGGAGTTGTGCCTGGTCGTGTAATCATGAATGAACAGGGAGTACAGGAGGGGACTGAGCATGCAACCCTGAGGGGCCTCCGTGTTGAAGATCAGCGTGATAGATGTGTTGTTACCTTACCACCTGGGGCGACCCGTCAGGAAGTCCAGGATCCAGTTGCAGAGGGAGATGTTTAGTCCCAGGGTCCTTAGCTTAGTGATGAGCTTTGAGAGCACTATCGTGTTGAACGCTGAGCTATATGTAGTCAAGTAATAGATTTCTCACATAGGTGTTCCTTTTGTCCAGGTGTGAAAGTGCTGTGTGGAGTAGAGTTTGCATCATCTGTGGATCTGTTGTTGCAGTATGCAAATTAGAGTGTGTCTAGGGTTTCTGGGATAATGGTGTTGATGTGAGCCATGACCAGCCTTTCAAAGCATTTCATGGCTGCAGACGTGAGTGCTACATGTCGGTAATCATTTAGGCTGGTTACCTTAGTGTTCTTGGACACAGGGACTATGGTGGTCTGCTTGAAACATGTTGGTATTACAGACTCAGACAGGGAGAGGTTGAAAATGTCAGTGAAGACACTTGCCAGTTGGTCAGCGCATGCCTGGAGTACACGTCCTGGGTATCCGTCTGGTCCTGCGGCCTTGTGAATGTTGACGTGTTTAAAAGTCTTACTCACATCGGCTACGGAGAGCGTGATCACACAGTCATCCGGAACAGCTGATGCTCTCATGCATGTTTCAGTGTTACTTGAAGCGAGCACAGAAGTTATTTAGCTCGTCTGGTAGGCTCGTGTCACTGGGCAGCTCCCGGCTGTGCTTTCCTTTGAAGTCTGTAATAGTTTGCAAGTCCTGCCACATCCGACGAGCGTCGGAGACGGTGTGGTACGATCCGATCTTAGTCCTGTATTAATGCTTTTCCTGTTTGATGGTTCGTCGGAGGGCAGCGCGATTTCTTATAAGCCTCCGGGTTAGAGTCCCGCTCCTTGAAAGCGGCCGCTCTACCCTTTAGCTCAGTGCAAATGTTGCCTGTAATCCATGGCTTCTGGTTGGGGTATGTACGTACAGTCACTGTGGGGACGACGTCATCGATGCACTTATTGATAAAGGCAGTGACTGATGTGGTGTACTCCTCAATGCCATCGGAAGAATCCCAGAACATTTTCCATTCTGTGTTATCAAAATAGTCCTGTAGTTTAGCATCTACTTCATCTGACCACTTTTTTATAGACCGAGTCACTCGTGCTTCCTGCTTTAATTGTTGCTTGTATGTAGGAATCAGGTGGATAGAATTATGGTCAGATTTGCCAAATGGAGGGCGAGGGAGATCTTTGTACGCCTCTCATCTTTTTAAGTGGGAGAACTTGCACAATTGGTGGCTGACTAAATACTTTTTTGCCCCACTGTATATCCAAAATGTCCATTTGGCGCATTTGATCCACAAAAAAAACTGCTTCCAAATTGCGCAACGTCACTACAAAATATCTCAAAAGTTGCCTGTAAACTTTGCCAAAACATTTCAAACTACTTTTGTAATACAACTTTAGGTATTTTTAAACGTTAATAATCGATCAAATTGAAGACGGGTCTATCTGTTTTCAATAGAGGACGAGAGGAAACTAAATCTACTTTTCAAGTCTTGCGCACTCTCAACAGTGTTACCTTTTTCCAAGATGGCCGTACTTCATTGCACAAAGGAATAACCTCAACCAAATTCCAAGGACTGGTGGCATCCAGTGGAAGCGGCAGGAACTAAAAACAAGTGCCTAAGAAATATTGTTTCCCATTGAGAACTCACTGAACAGACAGACCTCAACAACAACAAAAATCTGAACGGTTAAATCTCTGTTTCCTTCTCCCGCTAATGATGGGGATCTGGGCCTGGTCGGGTGTCTGCAGTACATCCCTCCATTCCGACTCATTGTAGAAAAACTCTTCATCTAATCTGAGGTGAGTAATCGCAGTTCTGATGTCCAGAAGCTCCTTTCGGTCATAAGAGTTGGTAGCAGCAACATTATGTACAAAACTATTTACGAACAACGCAAAAAATCAAACAAAATAGAATTGTTGGTTAAGAGCCGACAAGAAGGCAGCCATCCCCTCCGGCGCCATCACGTTCACATGGTGGGCCAGATGGTAT
This sequence comes from Oncorhynchus tshawytscha, assembly GCF_018296145.1. NCBI lineage: Eukaryota > Metazoa > Chordata > Actinopteri > Salmoniformes > Salmonidae > Oncorhynchus > Oncorhynchus tshawytscha. Next base: position 27,653,732 of record NC_056456.1, on the reverse strand, counting down.
GTATCATTTTTTGTATGCTCTAGGGCAGTGGTTCCCAAACTTTTTATAGTCCCATACCCCTTCAAACATTCAACCTCCAGCTTCGTACCCCCTCTACCACCAGGGTCAGCGGACTCTCAGTTGTTGTTTTTTGCCATCATTGTAAGCCTGCCACACACACGATATGATACATTTATTAAACATAAGAATGAGTGTGAGTGTTTGTCACAACCCGGCTTGTGGTGGTGGATTCTGGGGTAAACTTTGAATTTTTTTTATCCTCAGAGTATAGGAACATTAGTTACAAAGGAGACATGAGGGGTGCCATAATGAAGCTTGGGAGGGGCTGAGTGCAGGGAACACGATCTCATGTGACAATACTGATAAGGGGAGAAACCGTTGAAGACTCATATCACTTAGTTCCCTGCTTTGCAAGAATGATACAATGTTTAGAGAAGGACGAGACTCCACCCAAAGTGGGGTATGAATACCACCACAGGGGAAGCCATGACTTGGTCTGAATTACAGCTGTAATGAAGAATTAAACTTGTTTAGCTTCTCTAGTGTCCATGAGTTATTTACTCTGAAATATTAGAACCTAACAGTGGGAAGTAACAAAGAGCTCATAGGACTAGGGCACAAATAATAATATGATAATAATAATCAATAATTGTGCTCTTTATTTTTATATCTTATATATAAAATGTTATTTATTCATAAAAAAATGTGAATAACTCACCACAGGTTAATAGAAGGGTGTGCTTGAAAGGATGCACATAACTCAGCAATGTTGGGTTGTATTGGAGAGAGTCTCAGTCTTAAATCATTTTCCACCCACAGTCTATGCCTGTATTTAGTTTTCATGCTAGTGAGGGCCGAGAATCCACTCTCAAATACAGTTGACGCCGGAAGTTTACACACACTTAGGTTGGAGTCATTAAACCTCTTTTTTAACCACAACAATTTATTGTTTTGGCAAGTCGGTTAGGATATTTACTTTCTGCATGACACAAGTCATTTTTCCAACAAATGTTTACAGACAGATTATTTCACTTATAATTCACAGAATCACAATTCCAGTGCGTCAGAAGTTTACATACGCTAAGTTGACTGTGCCTTTAAACAACTTGGAAAATTTCAGAAATTATGTCATGCCTTAGACGCTTCTGATAGGCTAATTGACATAATTTGAGTCAATTGGAGCTTTACATGTGGATGTATTTCAAGGCCTACCTTCAAACTCAGTGCCTCTTTGCTTTACATCTGAGGAAAATAAAAAGAAATAAGCCAAGACTTCAGAAAAAAATTGTAGACCTCCACAAGTCTGGTACGTCCTGGGATGGCTCACCATATAAGATGCTTCTAGCCCCTTCTTATTAATGGTATCTGTTGCTTTTATACATGTCTTACTACTCGAAAGTCATCTTAATTCTCACTCAAAAAACTTGCCTATGTTTCAAATTGGCATGTTGTCACGCCCTGACCTTAGATCCTTTTTATGTCTCTATTTTGGTTTGGTCAGGCGTGAGTTGGGGTGGGCATTCTATGTTTTGTGTTTCTATGATTTTCTATTTCAATGTGTTGGCCAGGTATGGTTCTCAATCAGGGACAGCTGTCTATAGTTGTCTCTGATTGGGAACCATACTTAGGTACCCTTTTTCCCACCTGTGTTTGTGGGAAGTTGACTTTTGTTTATGACACAGCCTGTAGCTTTACGGTTTGTTTTGTATGGTTTATTGTTTTTGTCGGCATCATTCTTAAAGTAAAATGTATGCTCACCACGCTGCACTTTGGTCCTCATCCGTCAACAGCCGTGACACATGTTTTGTTTCTAAATGTCTGCGCAGGAGTGAAGGTTTTGAGTTGTGAGATAGTACTTTTGCACATATAACACACTGTGGCTGAGGAAAGGCACTACTCCCAATATAAGTGAACCCCAAATCAATATAGTTCTCATCATATTTGCGCCTCTTTGATGGTCCAAAGTCCCTGTCTCTTCGGTGCTTTCCCGGGTAAGGGGACAGTAGCTCTTCGGCTGCATCAGATTCACAACTGTCAGTGTCCATGCTAGCTGGGCTAACAACAAATGTAGAATTACTGATGCTAGCATTGGATGTGCTCGTGGAAGCAGAACAACTTGTGTCGTCGACAGGTGCAGGTGTAGTACTGCTGGTAGTAGCAGTACTACGAGTAGAGCTGGTATGTGTCTCTATGGACGCGGGCCTTACTTTCTAACAGCAGCAGCTACATTTGGCAACATACAGACTGTTAGTGGAATTCCCACGAGAGAGTAACGGTTAATGAGATTGGATGTTAATTATTTGACTAGGCTACCTGTATGCTACCTGTATTTGACATTGTGTTTCGCTGAACACTAGATGGTTTAATTATATTTTTGGCAGTGAAACGAGGCAACTCAGGCGAGGAAAAAAACCTCATCTAAATGTTTAGCAACGTTGGAAAATATAAATGGGCTGTTTGAAAGTGTGAAGAATTCTTTTCTCCCCAAAAAATATACATTTTTAAATGTGAATATTTCAAAATATTCCCCAGTTTGGGAATACCTGCTCTATGGCAACGGTGTCTAGATTCAATTTTTATTTGTGGTCCAGGAAACTGGACCTTTTTTGGAACACCATTATTTTTGTCTAAATGAGATTTACTGTCAGGGCCCATGTCTTATGGAATCTGTGCAGAAGATCTAGGTGCTGCTGTAGGCCCTCCTTGGTTGGGAACAGAAGCACCAGATCAACAGCAAACATTTGACTTCAGATTCTAGTAGGGTGAGGCCGGGTGCTGCAGACTGTTCTAGTGTCTACAATTTTATCCCTGATGTCCTTACGCAGCTCTCTGTTCTTGGCCATTGTGGAGAGGTTGGAGTCTGTTTGATTGTGTGAACAGGTGTCTTTTATACAGGTAACGAGTTCAAACAGGTGTTGTAATGAGTGGAGATCAGGAGGGCTTCTTAAAGAAAAACTAACAGGTCTGTGAGAGCCGAATTCTTACTGGTTGGTAGGTGATCAAATACTTATGTCATGCAATAAAATGCTAATTAATTACTTAAAATCATACAATGTGATTTTGGGGATTTTTGTTTTAGATTCCGTCTCTCACAGTTGAAGTGTACCTATGATACAAATTACAGACCTCTACATGCTTTGTTGGAGGGTTTGTATTTTGCCCTGTAGCTCATTCAAGGTAATTGGAGAATCCAGTGCGTTCTGGTAGTCTTTAATAATTGATTGATTCTAAGATTTGTATTTGATCATGTATATGTTTTTGCTGTTCTTTTCTTTGTTATAGGGCCAAAAGATAGGCGAAGTGGTTTACCCATACATCTCCATTTTGCAGAATGTTTCGATTTGACAGGGAAGCTGAGAGTTCAAATATAATGTTTAGGTTTTTTACTGCCAACTTTACACCGTCCCTTTTACAGTGAAATATTTTGTCCGGGAAATTGCCTAAAAGGGATTGAATTTGTTGTTGCCTAATAATTTTTTGTTAGGTTTCCACACTACTTTACTTCCATATATTGCAGTTCTTAATATTATTCAGTTCCTTTGGCTTTGATGCCACATGATTGAGTATTGGTTTGTTCAAGTAGACTGATTTTGCTGTGATCTGATAGTGGTGTCAGTGGGCTGACTGTAAACTCTCTGAAAGACTCTGGGTTGAGTTCAGTGATAAAGTGGTCTACAGTACTACTGAGTGGAGTGGGTGAGTTGCCAGGTTTGGAGGCCGAGTCGGTCCAAGTATGCAGACTCAAAGCCCGGGGTCTGGCTGCCTGGTTGGTATTCATGAGGCAACACACACACAGCTAAGGAACAATTGGACCAGGTCTGAATGGTCTCCAGCCAGCCATACACACTGGACCTGTTGGGTGGAAATGTGGCGACCCCCAATGGGACAATGACATTGGGATGTTGGGTCCTCTATGCACACGCACAAGATACACACGCATAGACGTACACACATACTGTATATGAACGTGTACACATACACATGTACACAGACTCGCATGCACAACACACACACACACACACACACACATACACACACACAAACAAACAACACACACACTCACTTACATTGGGGACTCTGGGAGTGTGAAGCAGTAACCCTGCCCGGTGCTATGTCTTTATAGAACACTGGTGGCCAGTGAAGGAGAACTATAAAGACCCAAACCACACAACTACCAGGCCGGGTCACCTTTCACTGGTACCTTTAACCCCCGTCATCCCCTCTCTCACCCTACAATATCAGCCCTATCACTCCATCAATATCAGCCCTATCACTCCATCAATATCAGCCCTATCACTGCATCAATATCAGCCCTATCACTGCATCAATATCAGCCCTATCACTGCATCAATATCAGCCCTATCACTGCATCAATATCAGCCCTATCACTGCATCAATATCAGCCCTATCACTGCATCAATAGCAGCCCTATCACTGCATCAATAGCAGCCCTATCACTGCATCAATAGCAGCCCTATCACTGCATCAATAGCAGCCCTATCACCGCATCAATATCAGCCCTATCACTGCATCAATATCAGCCCTATCACTCCATCAATATCAGCCCTATCACTGCATCAATAGCAGCCCTATCACTGCATCAATAGCAGCCCTATCACTCCATCAATATCAGCCCTATCACTGCATCAATAGCAGCCCTATCACTGCATCAATAGCAGCCCTATCACTGCATCAATAGCAGCCCTATCACTCCATCAATAGCAGCCCTATCACTGCATCAATAGCAGCCCTATCACTCCATCAATATCAGCCCTATCACTGCATCAATAGCAGCCCTATCACTGCATCAATAGCAGCCCTATCACTGCATCAATAGCAGCCCTATCACTCCATCAATATCAGCCCTATCACTGCATCAATATCAGCCCTATCACTCCATCAATATCAGCCCTATCACTGCATCAATAGCAGCCCTATCACTGCATCAATAGCAGCCCTATCACTGCATCAATAGCAGCCCTATCACCCATCAATATCAGCCCTATCACTGCATCAATAGCAGCCCTATCACTCCATCAATATCAGCCCTATCACCCATCAATAGCAGCCCTATCACTCCATCAATATCAGCCCTATCACTGCATCAATATCAGCCCTATCACTCCATCAATATCAGCCCTATCACTGCATCAATATCAGCCCTATCACTGCATCAATATCAGCCCTATCACTGCATCAATAGCAGCCCTATCACCCATCAATATCAGCCCTATCACTGCATCAATATCAGCCCTATCACTGCATCAATATCAGCCCTATCACTGCATCAATAGCAGCCCTATCACTGCATCAATAGCAGCCCTATCACTGCATCAATAGCAGCCCTATCACTCCATCAATATCAGCCCTATCACTGCATCAATAGCAGCCCTAACACTCCATCAATATCAGCCCTATCACTGCATCAATAGCAGCCCTATCACTGCATCAATAGCAGCCCTATCACTCCATCAATATCAGCCCTATCACTCCATCAATATCAGCCCTATCACTGCATCAATAGCAGCCCTATCACTGCATCAATATCAGCCCTATCACTGCATCAATATCAGCCCTATCACTGCATCAATATCAGCCCTATCACTGCATCAATAGCAGCCCTATCACTCCATCAATATCAGCCCTATCACTGCATCAATATCAGCCCTATCACTGCATCAATATCAGCCCTATCACTGCATCAATATCAGCCCTATCACTGCATCAATAGCAGCCCTATCACTCCATCAATATCAGCCCTATCACTGCATCAATAGCAGCCCTATCACTCCATCAATATCAGCCCTATCACTGCATCAATATCAGCCCTATCACTCCATCAATATCAGCCCTATCACTGCATCAATAGCAGCCCTATCACTGCATCAATATCAGCCCTATCACTGCATCAATAGCAGCCCTATCACTCCATCAATATCAGCCCTATCACTGCATCAATATCAGCCCTATCACTGCATCAATATCAGCCCTATCACTGCATCAATAGCAGCCCTATCACTGCATCAATAGCAGCCCTATCACTCCATCAATATCAGCCCTATCACTGCATCAATAGCAGCCCTATCACTCCATCAATATCAGCCCTATCACTCCATCAATATCAGCCCTATCACTGCATCAATAGCAGCCCTATCACTGCATCAATAGCAGCCCTATCACTCCATCAATATCAGCCCTATCACTGCATCAATAGCAGCCCTATCACTCCATCAATATCAGCCCTATCACTGCATCAATAGCAGCCCTATCACTGCATCAATAGCAGCCCTATCACTGCATCAATAGCAGCCCTATCACTCCATCAATATCAGCCCTATCACTGCATCAATAGCAGCCCTATCACTCCATCAATATCAGCCCTATCACTGCATCAATAGCAGCCCTATCACTCCATCAATATCAGCCCTATCACTGCATCAATAGCAGCCCTATCACTGCATCAATATCAGCCCTATCACTGCATCAATATCAGCCCTATCACTGCATCAATATCAGCCCTATCACTGCATCAATAGCAGCCCTATCACTCCATCAATATCAGCCCTATCACTGCATCAATATCAGCCCTATCACTGCATCAATATCAGCCCTATCACTGCATCAATAGCAGCCCTATCACTGCATCAATAGCAGCCCTATCACTGCATCAATAGCAGCCCTATCACTCCATCAATATCAGCCCTATCACTCCATCAATATCAGCCCTATCACTGCATCAATATCAGCCCTATCACTGCATCAATAGCAGCCCTATCACTGCATCAATAGCAGCCCTATCACTGCATCAATAGCAGCCCTATCACTCCATCAATATCAGCCCTATCACTGCATCAATATCAGCCCTATCACTGCATCAATATCAGCCCTATCACTGCATCAATAGCAGCCCTATCACTCCATCAATATCAGCCCTATCACTGCATCAATATCAGCCCTATCACTGCATCAATAGCAGCCCTATCACTGCATCAATAGCAGCCCTATCACTGCATCAATAGCAGCCCTATCACTGCATCAATAGCAGCCCTATCACTGCATCAATAGCAGCCCTATCACTCCATCAATAGCAGCCCTATCACTCCATCAATATCAGCCCTATCACTGCATCAATAGCAGCCCTATCACTGCATCAATAGCAGCCCTATCACTGCATCAATAGCAGCCCTATCACTCCATCAATATCAGCCCTATCACTGCATCAATAGCAGCCCTATCACTGCATCAATATCAGCCCTATCACTGCATCAATAGCAGCCCTATCACTCCATCAATATCAGCCCTATCACTGCATCAATAGCAGCCCTATCACTCCATCAATATCAGCCCTATCACTGCATCAATAGCAGCCCTATCACTCCATCAATATCAGCCCTATCACTGCATCAATATCAGCCCTATCACTGCATCAATATCAGCCCTATCACTCCATTTACTGTGTTCCTCTATTCACCTCTATACATTTTGCAGTGAAAAGCAAAAAGGAAGACGAGGGGTTTCCGTAAGGTTCACTCTTGGTTTCCGTAAGGTTCACTCTTGGTTTCCGTAAGGTTCACTCTTGGTTTCCGTAAGGTTCACTCTTGGTTTCCGTAAGGTTCACTCTTGGTTTCCGTAAGGTTCACTCTTGGTTTCCGTAAGGTTCACTCTTGGTTTCCGTAAGGTTCACTCTTGGTTTCCGTAAGGTTCACTCTTGGTTTCCGTAAGGTTCACTCTTGGTTTCCGTAAGGTTCACTCTTGGTTTCCGTAAGGTTCACTCTTGGTTTCCGTAAGGTTCACTCTTGGTTTCCGTAAGGTTCACTCTTGGTTTCCGTAAGGTTCACTCTTGGTTTCCGTAAGGTTCACTCTTGGTTTCCGTAAGGTTCACTCTTGGTTTCCGTAAGGTTCACTCTTGGTTTCCGTAAGGTTCACTCTTGGTTTCCGTAAGGTTCACTCTTGGTTTCCGTAAGGTTCACTCTTGGTTTCCGTAAGGTTCACTCTTGGTTTCCGTAAGGTCCACCCTTGGTTTTCTTTTCCCTCACATATTTATTTCTTGATTCATACTGTACTGTAGAAGTACCAGTAGATATGATTTCCGCCGACTCATGTGCTATGTAGGTATTATTGTGTTGCTGTGGTTTTACACTGGGATGTTATCCCAAGCGATTTAGTGGTTGGCACACACACCAGGGCTCTCTCCCTCCCTCTCTCTCAGTGGGCTTCAGTCTCTACACAGAGTCTGCATTGTATGCTGCCGCACGCTATAGCGTCAAGGTTACCTCACACACACTAGAGATGTGACAAATGAAAACAAATTCTTAACATTTAAACAATAAGAACATTCATAACATTCCACGTGAATTCACAATGCAACAGTTTGGGTCTCACAGTGCATTCATTTTAGATGGATGATTGCGCCTGTACTACCATTACTGTATCTCAATTCCACCTCGCAAAGTTTACATTTCCTTCTCATTTAACTACTCAAAGTATTTTCATACAGGACTTTGCTGCTGTCTCTGGCCTTTCTTTAGCATTTTTCCAACTGTTAGTAGCGATGATGGTGGATTCCTCGGATTCATTCGAACTTCCGAGAACACAAAACCTTGCTTCTTTCATAGCGAGCTAGCGAAGGACTGAGAGAGAGGGGAGGAACACAGCATAGGCAGGTCGGGCCCACAGGAAGACAGAGTCAGAACCATGCAATAGGACTATCTATCTATAAATTGTATCTCACAATGTCTTGGCTTTCAATGTCTCACAACTTAAACAGTAAAGCAGGGCCTATGCTAGGCTAGGATATTCTACACAAAAGACCAGTGGTTTGCGAAGTACCCAATTGTCCAACTTGAGTAAAAGTAAAGATACAGAAAATGACTCAAGTGAAAGTCACCCAGGAAAATACTACTTGATTAAAAGTCTAAAAGTATTTGCTTTTAAATATACTTATGTATCAAAAGTAAACGTAAAAGTCATTTAAAATTCCTTATATTTACCAAACCAGACAGCCTTGTTTTATTTGTATTTTTTTTAATGGAGCACACTCCAAAACGAAGATATAATTTACAAACGAAGCATGTGCTTAGTGAGTTTGCCAGATCAGAGGCAGTACGGATGACTAGGGATGTTCTCTTGATAAGTGTGTGAATTAGACCATTTTTCCTGTCCTTCTAACAAGTATTTTTGGGTGTCGGGGAGTAAAAAGTACCCAATTTTGTTTAGGAATGTAGTGAAGTAAAAGTAGTAAAAAAATATAAATAGTAAAGTACAGATACCCCATAAAACTACTTAAGAAGTACTTTCAAGTATTTTTACTTCAGTCTTCGGCAGTGGTGTAAAATACTTAACACACTCGCATCATTAGCGAAGAGAAAGAACAATGGTGTAATCATTAGTCCAAACAGTTTGCAACTAAATAGAGTTTCAATTGCACAGATTCAGGTAGTTCATTCCCAGTTTCATTCCGTTTGCTTCAATTCCGAAAGTTTTGCATACACTACCGTTCAAAAGTTTGGGGTCACTTAGAAATGTCCTTGTTTTTGAAAGAAAAGACCAGCATCCCGGAGTCGACTCTTCACTTTTTGACGTTGAGACTGGTGTTTTGCGGGTATTAAACTAGACACTCTAATGTACTGGTCTTCTTGCTCAGTTGTGCACCGGGGCCTCCCACACCTCTTTCTATTCTGGTTAGGGCCAGTTTGCTCTGTTCTATGAAGGGAGTAGTACACAGCATTGTACGAGATATTCAGTTCCTTGGCAATTTCTCGCATGGAATAGCCTTCATTTCTCAGAACTAGAATAGACTGACGAGTTTCAGAAGAAAGTTTCTGCCCATTTTGCGCCTGTAATCGAACCCACAAATGCTGATGCTCTAGATACTCAACTAGTCTAAAGAAGGCCAGTTTTATTGCAACAGTTTTCAGCTGTCCTAACATAATTGCAAAAAGGGTTTTCTAATGATCAATTAGCCTTTTAAAATTATAAACTTGGATTAGCTAACACAATGTGCCATTGGAACACAGGAGTGATGGTTGCTGATAATGGCCTCTGTACGTCTATGTAGATATTCCATACAAAATCTGCCATTTCCAGCTACAATAGTCATTTACAATATTAGCAATGTCTACACTGTATTTCTGGTCAATCTGATGTTATTTTAATGGACAAAAACAAGGACATTTCTAAGTGACCCCAAACTTTTGAACGGTAGTGTAAGTCTTGGTAGGAGTCCGGTAAGGTGCTTATAAGGTTTTATGAGTCTAGTAAAGGGTATGTGCGGCTCACCATGTAACAATACAGGACGTGTGAGTGAGTGAGGCTGAAAGGCAGCCATTGACGGTTGTATGGGTCATCAGGATGGATTAAGTTTTAGCATGCTCCCGATCTTATTAAGACTGGGGATATGAGGACGTGTGTGTGCCATGTATCCCTTTAACACCTACCCTACACACACACACACACACACACACACACACACACACACACACAAATAAAATATGAACGCAACATGTAGAGTGTTGATCCCATGTTTCATGAGCTGAAATAAAGTATCCCAGAATTTCCATAGGCACAAATAAAGTCAGCAAAAAAAGAAACATCCCTTTTTCAGGACCCTGTCTTTCAAAGATAATTCTCAAAAATCTAAATAACTTTACAGATCTTCATTGTAAAGGGTTTAAACAGTTTCCCATGCTTGTTCAATTAACCATAAACAATTAATGAACATGCACCTGTGGAACAGACGGTAGGCAATTAATGTCATAGTTATGAAAACTTAGGACACTAAAGAGGCCTTTCTACTGACTCTGAAAAACACCAAAAGAAAGATGCCCAGGGTCCCTTTTCATCTACCTGAACGTGCCTTAGGCATGCTGCAAGGAGGCATGAGGACTGCAAAAGTGGCCAGGGCAATAAATTGCAATGTCCGTACTGTGAGAGGCCTAAGACAGCGCTACAGGGAGACAGGACAGACAGCTGATCGTCCTCGCAGTGGCAGACCACATGTAACAACACCTGCACAGGATCGGTACATCCGAACATCCCACCTGCGGGACAGGTACAGGATGGCAACAACAACTGCCCGAGTTACACCAGGAATGCACAATCCCTCCATCGGTGCTCAGACTGTCCGCAATAGGCTGATTGGTTCTGCCCACCTCCTTACTTGTTCTGCCCACTATGCTTAATTTGTTTGCATTGAAAAGGACACAGATGAACAGTCTTGGGATCAGGGCCATTGCTACATATGAGGACACCGATGTCCGGACCTCTGCAATTTTTTTATAAAGAAAAAAAAATACATACAGTATATTTATTTTGGGGAGGAACTCAGTCGGGGTCTTATTGTAGAATACACAAGGTGACATTTTGAAACTTGGTTGCAGCAGTTTTTCTCTTGTTGTATGTCACTCACTGACAGTCACTCAATAGCCCATGTCAGTTAAACAATTTTAGATTGGTAAATTAGTTTAGTTAGTCTAGCCAGCTATCTAAACTTGTAGTAATCATGACTGAATAACCGACAGTGCACGCAGGGCACGTGCCTAGGGGACTCCCAGGGGGCCCCCATTGATTTTCTTATTCAGTCTCACTTAAATATTATATTAACCTGGAATAAGTCATGTTTTTCTTTTTTTTATTGCAGGAAATTAGCCAACACACAATGTCCACAACAAGGGACCAGCTAAATGACCCTTAGGATGATCATGTTGTTTAATCTACATTATGATGTAGTAGGCCTATGGAACTTGGTGCATTAGCAGTGACTCAAATTTGATTGGTGGGCACGGGTGTCTGTTCACTTCCTCTTTATGGTTGTGTGTTTGTTTGCCTGCAGATTCTGGGTCACTCACACAGCGCCATGATGGACTCAATTGACCTCTCTCTTTTGGTCTTTTCCCACTGTCTCTCTCTCTCTCTCTCTCTCTCTGTCTGTCTCTCTGTCATTAAGTTCATCCTATCCTCTGCGATCCTCTGCCACATTTAGGGTTTAGGCCTAACTCTCCAAATGTGTTTACAACGATGGGATTGGAGGATTTTCCTTGTCAACAAACTCCAAAGGAACAGCTGTATTTTTAATTGTTTTTTAAATGCAAATTATTATTTTAAAAAAAATCACATGCGAGTGATTTAATGATGGTAAACAAGGATTAGAGTGAAGAAAAACAGTGTTTCTTAACCTTGTGACCAAGTTGGAGCCTGAAGGACAGTTCACTGTGATATATGAGAGTCTTGGTCTGTCTCTGTCTCTTTTTGGTTGTGTCTCTGTCTCTCTCTGTTTAATTAGCACTGACTTAACTTGGAGGAAAGAGAGAGGGACGTATATAGGAGAGCGAGTGACAGGAGTGGAGAGCGACAGGAGAGAGAGCTTCAGGAGTGGAGAGCGACAGGAGAGAGAGTGACAGGAGTGGAGAGCGACAGGAGAGAGAGTGACAGGAGTGGAGAGCGACAGGAGAGAGAGTGACAGGAGTGGAGAGTGACAGGAGTGGAGAGCGACAGGAGAGAGAGCTTCAGGAGTGGAGAGCGACAGGAGAGAGAGTGACAGGAGTGGAGAGCGACAGGAGAGAGAGTGACAGGAGTGGAGAGCGACAGGAGAGAGAGTGACAGGAGTGGAGAGTGACAGGAGAGAGAGCGAGGAGTGGAGAGCGACAGGAGAGAGAGCGACAGGAGTGAGAGGACAGGAGTGGAGAGCGACAGGAGAGAGAGTGACAGAAGTGGAGAGCGACAGGAGAGAGAGCGACAGGAGTGGAGAGCAGGAGAGTGGAGAGCGACAGGAGAGAGAGCGACAGGAGTGGAGAGCGACAGGAGTGAGAGCGAGGAGTGGAGCGACAGGAGAGAGAGTGACAGGAGAGGAGAGCGACAGGAGAGGAGAGCGACAGGAGAGGAGAGCGACAGGAGAGAGAGCGACAGGAGTGGAGAGCGACAGGAGTGAGAGCGACAGGAGTGGATAGCGACAGGAGAGAGAGTGACAGGAGAGAAAGCGACAGGAGTGGAGAGCGACAGGAGTGGAGAGCGACAGGAGAGAGAGCGACAGGAGAGAGAGCGACAGGAGAGAGAGCGACAGGAGTGGAGAGCGACAGGAGAGGAGAGCGACAGGAGTGGAGAGCGACAGGAGTGGAGAGCGACAGGAGAGAGAGCGACAGGAGAGAGAGCGACAGGAGTGGAGAGCGACAGGAGTGGAGAGCGACAGGAGTGGAGAGCGACAGGAGAGGAGAGCGACAGGAGTGGAGAGCGACAGGAGGAGAGCGACAGGAGAGGAGAGCAAGGAGAGGAGAGCGACAGGAGAGGAGAGCGACAGGAGAGGAGAGCGACAGGAGGAAGAAAGGAAGACAAGGACAGATAAAGACAGCGTTATTTGTGACTTAATTTTTTAACTTATTTTGTATATAATGTTGCTGCTATGGTCTCTTATGACCGAAAATAACTTCTGGACATCAGAACAGCGATTACTCACCACGAACCGGCAGAAGCTTTTTTTCCCTTTAACCAGTCCGACGAGCCCGACGTGAACCACACACCCGGGAACAGGCCCAAATCCCCAAAGCCATAGACGCCTGAACATCTAATCAAATGGCACCCAGACTATTCGCATTGTCCCTCCCCCTCTTTTGTGCCTCTGCTACTCTCTGTTATCATCTATGCATAGTCACTTTAATAACTCTACCCCCGTACATGGACTCTGCACCGGTAGTCCCCTGTATATAGTCTCGCTATTGTTATTTTACTGCTTCCCTTTAACTGCTGCCCTTTACTGCTGCCCTACTTGTTACTTTTCTTTCTTATTCTTGTATGCATTTTTTAAACTGCATTGTTGGTTAAGGGCTTGTAAGTAAGCATTTCCCTGTAAGGTCTATACCTGTTTTATTCAGCGCATGTGACTAATAACATTTGATGAGAGAGAGAGAGAGAGAGAGAGATATATGTGTAAATCTGCCCTGATCTGACAAGGTTAGTGGTTTAGACAGAACTTATAGATGTCTCATAGGAAGTGTGGGGAGACATCCAGGCCACGGGCCAAATGGAGGAATCCCGAGGGGTCGCAGGGTGTGGCCTAAATGTACCTCCCTTCTCCAACATGTCTTGTGCGTCGCACCAATAAATCACAGTTGGGAGAATATCAGACCCATCAATCTTTTCAATTATTTCCCTCACCTCCCCTCCCCTCTCCTCACCCCACTTCCCTGTCTTCTATCCAGCAACATGTTAGACACTTCAGTCTTATCTATTTACTGTATGTCAATAGCAATTTTCATGTCAAGTTGTTCTTTTTCACAAATACATTTAGATTTGTTGGACACACGAGACAGGCAGTAATTCTTTGTGATTTTATCCCAGCTAAATGAAGATAAAGAGGATACATTTCTCTTTGATTGGTCAACTCTGTTATGACACGTTGCTGTATGGTTGCCACTTACCGGAATGTATTGCATTTTTTAAAATGATATTTGTGCTTAAAAGACGTGTGTGTGTGTGTGTGTGTGTGATGGATGTAGCCCTAAATGCTCTCTCCCTGTGGCCCCTAGAGAGGCTGGTGGGAAATGCATGGAGAGACACACACACACACACACACACACCATATGTCTGTGTGTTATTGCTCTGTGAAAGCACAGTGGAGAGATGCTTATAGAAAGACGGTAGGAGTTCTGTGTAAATAAAAATGTTTCTGTGCCTTGTTCCTGCAGAATATTCTTTAATGTAGCTATGACGAATTGTGAATTGAGTATACCACAGTTATTTGGCATGTTAGTCATTGTTCCAGTGTGTTTTGTTTTTCTGTGCCTGCGAGACTATTGTTAAAAAGGTCATTTAGCCAATGTGACCAAATCAACTCCCGACTCTGGTATTTCAAGCATCAAATGATTCACCCAACTTAGCCATTGGATGCTTGAACATGTCCCCTTCTTGAGGCCAGATATGAACCAGCAACCCCTACAGTCATACAGTCCTAGCGAAGGGCTGCAGGTGAGAAACAAAGTCCACTGATAATGTAGACCTCGAAGCTCAGGGGCGTACGTGAAAGAGTATGTTCATGGGTCCAAATCAAAAGTGAATGGCTGCGATTCTGACCATGAGGCCTTGAAAACATCTCTGAAAAGCTTGAGAAGCCAGATTTGAACCAGCAACCTGAGAATCTCTGTTTCTACACCCATGAGTGTTATCTTTGTCCAGAATGAAACTCGGTTGTAGACAGCAGAGGGGCCAAGCTGGTCTGAGAGCAGTGCGTTTGGGGTTGACAGGATACTCTACAGTGATTGGCTGGAGTCCAAAACCAAGTGGAAAAGGTTCCCTACTTGGAGGAGGATTTGAACCAGCGGCTTAAGTATCTCTGTTATTCAACCTACAGTCCTCCACTCTGTCAAAGTGATGATATTGTGTGCAGTCAGCAATATTTTCTTCGAGCTGTGAGTGGAAAATAAGGGGCCAATCAAATCAAATCGTATTGGTCACATACACGTGTTTAGCAGATGTGTAGCGAAATGCTTGTGCTTCTAGTTCCGACAGTGTAGCAGTATCTAACCAGTAATATCTAACAATTTCACAACATATACCCAATACACACAAATCTAGGGAAAGGAAAGAGGCTACCTATTTATTCAGTCCAACTGAATGTATTCAACTGAAATGTGTCTTCCACATTTAACCCAACCCCTCTGAATCAGAGAGGTGCGGGGGCTGCCTTAATCGACATCAATGTCTTCGGCACCCGGGGAATAGTGGCTTAAATGCCTTGCTCAGGAGCAGAACGACAGATTTGTACCTGGTCAGCTCTGGGATTCGATCCAGCAACCTTCCGGTTACTGGCCCAACTCTCTAATATAAGTAAGGAATTAAATAAAAAATGCAGAAATATATGGATGAACAATGTCAGAGCGGCATAGACTAAGGTACATTAGAATAGTATAGTATACAGTATATATATACGAGATGAGTAATTAATGAATGTTTACATATCTTTCAAGTGACTAGTGTTCCATTTATTGAAGTGGCCAATGATTTCAAGTCTGAGTATACAGGCAGCAGCCTCTCTTTGCTAGTGGTGGCTATTTAACAGTCTGATGACCTTGAGATAGAAGCTGTTTTTCAGTCTCTCGGTCCCCGCTTTGATGCACCTGTACTGACCTCGCCTTCTGGATGATGACGGTGTGAACAGGCAGTGACTCGGGTGGTTGTTGTCCTTGATGATCTTTTTGACCTTCCTGTGACATCGAGTGCTGTAGGTGTCCTGGAGGGCAGGTAGTTAGCCCCAGTGATGTGTTGTGCGGACCGCACCACCCTGTATGCCGAGGAACTTAAGACTATCCACCTTCTCCTCTGCTGTCCCGTCGATGTGGATAGGGGGTGCTCCTCTGCTGTTTCCTGAAGTCCACGATCATCTCCTTTGTTTTGTTGATGTTGAGTGAGATGTTGTTTTCCAGGCACCATACTCCCAGAGCCCTCACCTCCTCCCTGTAGGCTGGCTCGTCGTTGTTGGTAATCAAGCCTACTACTGTTGTGTCGTCTGCAAACTTGATGATTGAGTTGGAGGCGTGTGACCACGCAGTCATGGATGAACAGGGAGTACAGAAGGGGCTGAGCACGCACCCTTGTGGGGCCCCAGTGTTGAGGATCAGCGAAGTGGAGGTGTTGTTTCCTACCTTCACCACCTGGGGGCAGCCCGTCAGGAAGTCTAGGACCCAATTGCACAGGGTCAGTTCAGACCCAGGGCTTCCATCTTGATGATGAGCTTGGAGGGTACTATGGTGTTGAATGCTGAGCTGTAGTCAATGAACAGCATTCTTACATAGGTATTCCTCTTGTCCAGATGGGATAGGGCAGTGTGCAGTGTGATGGCAATTGCATCGTCTGTGGGCCTATTATGGTGGTAAGCAAATTGAAGTGTGTCTAGGGTAACAGGTAGGGTGGAGGTGATATGATCCTTGACTAGTCTCTCAAAGCACTTCATGATGACAGAAGTGAGTGCAATGGGGTGATAGTCATTTAGTTCAGGGCACAGCAGACTGTGATAGGTAGAGATTGAACACTCCAGCCAACTGGTCTGTGCATGCTCTGAGGACGCGGCTAGGGAGGCCGTTTAAATGTCTTACTCACGTTGGCCACGGAGAAGGCGAACACTGTGTTATCCTCAAAGCGGGCAAAGAACATGTTTAGCTTGCCTGGAAGCAAGACGTCGGTGTCCTCGATGTGGCTGGTTTTCCGTTGTCGTCCATGATTGTCATAATACTGAAATTAGAATACTGCACTGTTGGGTAGGACTTGCAAAGTAAGCATTTCATTGTACTTGTGCATGTGACAAGTAAAACCTGAAATGTGAAACAATCAGTACTGGACAACAGGGCCGAACTGACCAGACAACATCCCTGTCCCTCCCAAAACTGAACCATGGGTTACAGTCTGTTCCATAGACTTCTTTCAGGATGAGGAACCATCTAACATCAAGTTGTAAAACACTGTACTTCCCCTTTAATGGTCGGGCTCTGGTCTGGTCTTGCTAGAATTTTCAGGCCCGTTCAAAACTTTACATATAATTCAAACAAATGAGACAATGGATCCAGGAAAAGGTGTCTCCTTCGAGCCAGATTTGAACCAGCAACTTAAGAACCTCTGCTTTTATACCTACAGACCTCTGCACTGATCAACTGAGCTGTCGAAGGGGTGATTGTGAGGCAGTCAACAGAAAGAATCAATAGTCAACAATGATATGTGTGAACTGGGAACAATTGTCAGGAGACAATAAGGGGTCAAACTCCCCCATACATCACCCTTCCTTGAATGTAGTGTGATTAGGTTGAAAGGAGGCTGTAGTTTAGATTTTCGTCCGGTACCCTACGGGTCTTCTCCCCCAACAGGACTTAACATTCTTGGGCTATGGTCGGTAGAAGTCTTGTATTTTCAGGCCCAATCAAAACTACACATTATTCAAAAAACTAATCATTGGATCCAGGAAAATATATCCTCCATGTCCTCTTCAGGCTCAGAGGTAGTTCTGACAGACTCAGGCCTTTTCTCATTTGGGCAAAAGTCCGTCCTCCACCCTCTCTCCTCCGTGACTCGAGGAGATGTCAATTCGTTAGTGGGCGAACAGAAGAGTGTCCTCCCCCTCTCAATATCCACCTTTGATCAATGATAGTCAGTCGTGTGTAGCCTAGTCCTTCACAGAAGAGTTTGGAAGTCTGCCACACCCCCTTTGAATCAACTTTTGTTTTGTCAGAGGAGAAAAGCATGCACAGGTAAAAAATAAACAATATGCTAATTATCTTTTTATCTATAAAATGTTTTGCACAACTAACCTAAATTGTTTTTATCACCCTTTTTAGGATCCACCCTGTCAAAATAACTTGTCTTATGACACATGAGTGGAGAAGGAGTCTCATTTCATACAATGCGCATTTTTTCCACGTTCCTTCTCCTCGCTGCCTCTCCTCGATTACCTTTGACCTTTTTCAAAAGGAGCCGAGCGAGGACGGAGGAGAGAGTATACAGGAATTTAGCATATCCCACTGACAAAAGGCCTATGTTCCTGTGTGTCCAATTCCGAAATGACTGGCTGTAAAGCCATGGAAAAGATTAAGACAAACCAGCAACCTAAGGAGCTCTGCTATTTCACCTTCAGTCCTACACTCTAACTGAGCTATCGAGGATGTATTTATTTGTAGTAACTGTGTGCTTAGAGTCATCAGCTTTGCATATCCTCTATTTTAGCACTTTGTGAGCTGAGTGGCTTCTATGTCCAGAATTCAGAGGGCCTAACTGGTCAGAGAACAACCCCACTTCCCACCTAAGTGCTATTAGTGTTGAGAAGGGGCTGCATATGATCCACATGATTCTGGATGCAGAAAAATATCTCCTCTTTGAGGCTCAGAGGTGCTGCTGAAAGATGTTCCTCTTGACCAAAATGTCTGGCTGTGATACCTGTCGTGAGGACAAACTTTTCTGGTTTTGAACCAGTGACCTAAAGACCTCTCTTACTACACCTATGGTCATCCGCTCTACTAACTGAGCTATGAAAAAGGTGTTAGTTAAAGACTGTCCAGAATTGAAACCACCAGTGGACAATAAGGGGCCAAACTTACTGGACAACCCCCATCCACCTTACCACCCCTACCCAGAATGCAATGCGACAGGGGCCTGAGAAAGTTCCCTGGTGTTTCCTGGCTGATCCCTAGATAAACAACCCTAGAAGACAGCCTGGGACCAACACTGCTATCTGTAAGACAATACTTCCCTAGAGCCTGGATGGGCTGGGGTGGGTCGGACACCCTCTGGCTCATTCCCTCGCCCTCTGCTCCTTTCCTCTCCACTCTCTGGCCTTGGGGTAGACCAGGGATATACACAGAGACATATGAGATGGGGACGATACATAGACACATGTGTAGGGGATTAGAGACATAGATACGTTCACGCAAACAGTCACACACATGCAGCAAAGATGCATACACACATGCAGGCAGGCTTACAAATGCTAACGCACAACATACAGAAGCATATGCAAACACATCATTTAGAATAACACACACACATATTCTTGCCTCAGGCAGGAGAAATCCAATTTCATCGGCCTGCTCTAATGTATAGAGAATGTTTGTCTTTGTTTTCCCAATTTGCCGAACAGCAAAGTGTATCAGACCATGGCATCCTATACCATCGTTCTCCAGGCAATCACTAGAGGAATGTCTGAAATGGAGTAGCTGAGATTTTAAAGATATAACAAACAGGTGGTCAAACACAGATGCACACACACACACACACACACACACACACACACACACACACACACACACACACACACACACACACACACACACACACACACGCACGCAATCTTCCTAGCTATTTGTCTCAACTTACCCCACTGTCCCCTATTGCTGTTGGACTGGACCATTTAGCTCAATATTGTGTGTTTGTACGTATGCATGCATGTGGATGCGCTTGGGTGCGTCTGCAACATCCAATTGTTTGTGTGTGTGTGTGTGTGTGTGCGTGGTCGGGAGATGCAGTCCTGTAATAGCTGTGGTTATTAAGAATGCTGCCCTACCCCTCCACACACCTTCCCAGTCTTACATGCAGGCCCACCCTAAACACACTGCCCCCACATCCAGCCCAACAGGAGTCTGTTGCCTGGGAAAGACCCAATAGGGCCCTGTACTGTTTGGATACGGCCCACAGGGCCCTGTACTGTCTGGATAAGGCCCAACAGGGCCTTGTACTGTCTGGGTAAGGCCCAACAGAGCCTTGTACTGTCTGGGCAAGGCACAACAGGAGTGTGTGTTGTCTGGGCAAGGTCCAACAGGGCCCTGTACTGTCTGGTTTAGGCCCAACAGGAGTGTGTGCTGTCTGGATAAGGTCCAACAGGGCCCTGTACTGTCTGGGTAAGGTCCAACCGGTCCCTGTACTGTCTGGGTAAGGCCCAACAGGAGTGTATGTTGTCTGGGTAAGGTCCAACTGGGCCCTGTACTGTCTGGGTAAGGCCCAACAGGAGTGTGTGTTGTCTGTGTAAGGCCTGACAGGAGTGTGTGTTGTCTGTGTAAGGCCCAACAGGAGTGTGTGTTGTCTGTGTAAGGCCCAACAGGAGTGTGTGTTGTCTGGGTAAGGCCCAACAGGAGTGTGTGTTGTCTGGGTAAGGCCCAACAGGAGTGTGTGTTGTCTGAATACAATACAACCCAAACTGGTCTATAGGTAATACAACCCAAACTGGTCTATAGGTAATACAACCCAAACTGGTCTATAGGTAATACAACCCAAACTGGTCTATAGGTAATACAACCCAAACTGGTCTATAGGTAATACAACCAAACTGGTCTATAGGTAATACAACCCAAACTGGTCTATAGGTAATACAACCCAAACTGGTCTATAGGTAATACAACCCAAACTGGTCTAAACTAGGTAATACAACCCAAACTGGTCTATAGGTAATACAACCCAAACTGGTCTATAGGTAATACAACCCAAACTGGTCTATAGGTAATACAACCCAAACTGGTCTATAGGTAATACAACCCAAACTGGTCTATAGGTAATACAACCCAAACTGGTCTATAGGTAATACAACCCAAACTGGTCTATAGGTAATACAACCCAAACTGGTCTATAGGTAATACAACCCAAACTGGTCTATAGGTAATACAACCCAAACTGGTCTATAGGTAATACAACCCAAACTGGTCTATAGGTAATACAACCCAAACTGGTCTATAGGTAAAACAACCCAAACTGGTCTATAGGTAATACAACCCAAACTGGTCTATAGGTAAAACAACCCAAACTGGTCTATAGGTAATACAACCCAAACTGGTCTATAGGTAATACAACCCAAACTGGTCTATAGGTAATACAACCCAAACTGGTCTATAGGTAATACAACCCAAACTGGTCTATAGGTAAAACAATAACACAACCATCTCCCCAGTGGCCCAAGTCTGCCTCCCTCTCCTGCTCCACTGCTGTGTGTGTGTGTGTGTGTGTGTGTGTGTGTGTGTGTGTGTGTGTGTGTGTGTGTGTGTGTGTGCGTGTGTGTGTGTGTGTGTGTGTGAGTGAGAGAGAGAGAGAGAGAGAGAGAAAGAGAAAGAGATGAGAGATATACAGTATATCACAAAAGTGAGTACACCCCTCACATTTTTGTAAATATTTGAGTGTATCTTTTCATGTGACAACACTGAAGAAATGACACTTTGCTACAATGTAAAGTAGTGAGTGCACAGCTTGTATAACAGTGTAAATTTGCTGTCCCCTCAAAATAACTCAACACACAGCCATTAATGTCTAAACCGCTGGCAACAAAAGTGAGTACACCCCTACGTGAAAATGTCTAAATTAGTCCCAATTAGACATTTTACCTCCCCGGTGTCATGTGACTCGTTAGTGTTACAAGGTCTCAGGTGTGAATGGGGAGCAGATGTGTTAAATTTGGTGTCATCGCTCTCACACTCCCTCATAATGACTGGTCACTGGCAGTTCAACATGGCACCTCATGGCAAAGAACTCTCTGAGGAGCTGAATGAAAGAATTATTGCTCTACATAAAGATGGCCTGGGTTATAAGAAGATTGCCAAGACCCTAAAACTGAGCTGCAGCACAGTGGCCAAGACCATAAAGCAGTTTTTTTTTTAAATTAATTTTTGACCTTTATTTTACTAGGCAAGTCAGTTAAGAACAAATTCTTATTTTCAATGATGGCCTAGGAACAGTAGGTTAACTGCCTATTCAGGGGCAGAACAACAGATTTGTACCTTGTCAGCTCAGGGATTTGAACTTGCAACCTTCCAATTACTAGTCCAACACTCTAACCACTAGGCTACCCTGCCGCCCCAGACAGGTTCCACTCAGAACAGGCCCCCACAGGCCCCCACATGGTCGACCAAAGAAGTTGAGTGCACGTGCACGTGCTCAGCGTCGTATCCAGAGGTTGTCTTTGGGAAAAAGACGTATGAGTGCTGCCAGCATTGCTGCAGAGGTTGAAGGGGTGGGGGGTCAGCCTGTCAGTGCTCAGACCATACGCTGTACACTGGATCAAATTGGTCTGCATGGCTGTCTTCCCAGAAGGAAGCCTCTTCTAAAGATGATGCACAAGAAAACCCGCAAACTGTTTGCTGAAGACAAGCAGACTAAAGACATGGATTACTGGAACCATTTCCTGTGGCCTGATGAGACCAAGATAAACTTATTTTGTTCAGATGGTGTCAAGCGTGTGTGGCGGCAACCAGGTGAGGAGTACAAAGACAAGTGTGTCTTGCCTACAGTCAAGCATGGTGGTGGGAGTGTCATGGTCTGGGCTGCATGAGTGCTGCCGGCACTGGGGAGCTACAGTTCATTGAGGGAACCATGAATGCCAACATGTACTGTGACATACTGAAGCAGAGCATGATCCCCTCCCTTCGGAGACTGGGCCGCAGGGCAGTATTCCAACATGATAACGACCCCAAACACACCTCCAAGACGACCACTGCCTTGCTAAAGAAGCTGAGGGTGATGGACTGGCTAAGCATGTCTCCAGACCTAAACCCTATTGAGCATCTGTGGGGCATCCTCAAACGGAAGGTGGAGGAGTGCAAGGTCTCTAACATCCACCAGCTCCGCGATGTCGTCATGGAGGAGTGGAAGAGGACTCCAGTGGCAACCTGTGAAGCTCTGGTGAACTCCATGCCCAAGAGGGTCAAGGCAGTGCTGGAAAATATTGACACCTTGGGCCCATTTTGGACATTTTCACTTAGGGGTGTACTCACTTTTGTTGCCAGCGGTTTAGACATTAATGGCTGTGTGTTGAGTTATAAATATTTACAAAAATGTGAGCGGTGTACTCACTTTTGTGATATACTGTATAGAAACGGAGGCTGAGAGAGAGAGGATGCAGAGAAACAGAGAGAGAGAGAGAAAGGGGACAGACAAAGAGAGAGAAGAGTTGCAGAGAGGTAGGCAGTGTGGCAGTACAGAGGCATGGTTCTCCCTATAGGCTAACCAACTATAGCATCTGTAGAATATCTAACTCTGTCTCTCAGTGACTCCACCTTCAGGACATGGACTGTTTCATTCAGCAGGTCTCTAGTAGAAGGTTGCAGGGCCCAGGGTGCTAAGTCGGGAATAGCCCTTCTGTTATGAGGAAACCTCCATTTAAAATGCCTTTATAGGGCATGTGATGACTGATCCTCCTAACACACACACACACACACACACACATCCTTCTAGCCCCAGAAGCTTACCATATTTATAGGCCGCCCCATTGGCACATGACGACCTGCGGTTTTGTAATTGTCACGCATTTTTCTACTGCTCTGGTGGTTACTCACCCCTCCATCACCCCTCCATCACCCCTCCATCACCCCTCCATCACCTCTCCATCACCCCTCCATCACCCCTTCATCACCCCTTCATCACCCCTCCTCACCCCTCCATCACCCCTTCATCACCCCTCCATCACCCTCCATCACCCCTCCATCACCCCTCCATCACCCCTCCATCACCCCTCCATCACCCCTTCATCACCCCTCCATCACCCCTCCATCACCCCTCCATCACCCCTCCATCACCCCTTCATCACCCCTTCATCACCCCTCCATCACCCCTCCATCACCCCTCCATCACCCCTTCTCAACCCCTGAATATATCCTCCTTTCCCCTTTCTGTTTGGTATGGAAAAAAAGTGCATGTTTATGTTTTGTGTATTCCATTGTTTAGTGTGCCCCTAGGCGCACAGTATTTGGGAGGTGTGTGTGTGTGTGTGTGTTCACTAGCTCTCCTAAACAGGTCTCCTGTGGGAATGAAGCTATGCTTAAATACTGCAGTGCTGTCTTTGATGTTCCCACATCTAATGCCTACTTCAAAAGAAAGGTCAAAGTAAAGTCGAGACTTCATTAAACATATTATGCTCAAAGAGCAAATTTCTTCTTATGTGTCCAAGAGGCAAGGTATTCACACGCAGGGTTCAGGGGTCAGGCTTTGTCATAATGCTGTTGAAGTATGAGATCTAACTCATATTGGAGCTTACCGTATGAGAGGCAGCAGTGAGCACATTCAGTTCTGGTCTAAATAATGACAATGATTGAATGAGCCTTTCGGACAAAGACACTACACAGCCAGACAGTGATTATTAAGGTTCTTTCAGCTCACCGTTGGACTATCCATCTGCCCAAAAGAGGAGCACTTAATAACACCAGGCTTTTCAGCCAATGAGACAGCATTGGGATGGGTTGTGGGGCGGTCGTTGCCTGACCTGTCTGTTTCCTCATAGGGTATACCAGGGCTTTAATGTCATTAATCACATGACACTCAAAAGACTGACACATGCACACATCAGTCTTGGCAATAGCTCTCTCATCTCATCCTTGTCTACATACTGTACATCCAAGATCCATTTCCCATTCTCTCCATGTGTCCCCATCTCTCTTTCTCCATCTTCTAAATCTGTTTTTATTTTACCTTTATTTAACTAGGCAAGTCAGTTAAGAACAAATTCTTATTTACAATGATGACCTAGGAACAGTGGGTTAACTGCCTGTTCAGGGGCAGAACGACAGAATTGTACCTTGTCAGCTTGGGGGTTGGAACTTGAAACCTTCCGGTTATTAGTCCAACTATGTAACCACTAGGCTACCCTGCCACCTTCTAAGTCTGTCATCCTGTGTGTTGTAGACATCATGCCTTGTGTCATTATCCTGTGTGTTGTAGACATCATGCCTTGTGTCATTATCCTGTGTGTTGTAGACATCATGCCTTGTATCATTATCCTGTGTGTTGTAGACATCATGCCTTGTATCATTATCCTGTGTGTTGTAGACATCATGCCTTGTATCATTATCCCGTGTGTTGTAGACATCATGCCTTGTATCATTATCCTGTGTGTTGTAGACATCATGCCATGTGTTATTATCCTGTGTGTTGTAGACATCATGCCTTGTATCATTATCCTGTGTGTTGTAGACATCATGCCTTGTGTCATTATCCTGTGTGTTGTAGACATCATGCCTTGTATCATTATCCTGTGTGTTGTAGACATCATGCCTTGTGTCATTATCCTGTGTGTTGTAGACATCATGCCTTGTATCATTATCCTGTGTGTTGTAGACATCATGCCTTGTGTCATTATCCTGTGTGTTGTAGACATCATGCCATGTGTCATTATCCTGTGTGTTGTAGACATCATGCCTTGTATCATTATCCTGTGTGTTGTAGACATCATGCCTCCCTGTGTGTTGTAGACATCATGCCATGTGTCATTATCGTCCTGTGTGTTGTAGACATCATGCCATGTGTCATTATCCTGTGTGTTGTAGACATCATGCCTTGTGTCATTATTGTCCTGTGTGTTGTAGACATCATGCCTTGTATCATTATCCTGTGTGTTGTAGACATCATGCCTTGTGTCATTATTGTCCTGTGTGTTGTAGACATCATGCCTTGTGTCATTATTGTCCTGTGTGTTGTAGACATCATGCCTTGTGTCATTATTGTCCTGTGTGTTGTAGACATCATGCCTTGTATCATTATCCTGTGTGTTGTAGACATCATGCCTTGTGTCATTATTGTCCTGTGTGTTGTAGACATCATGCCTTGTATCATTATCCTGTGTGTTGTAGACATCATGCCTTGTGTCATCATCCTGTGTGTTGTAGACATCATGCCATGTGTCATTATCCTGTGTGTTGTAGACATCATGCCATGTGTCATTATCCTGTGTGTTGTAGACATCATGCCTTGTGTCATTATCCTGTGTGTTGTAGACATCATGCCATGTGTCATTATCCTGTGTGTTGTAGACATCATGCCATGTGTCCTTATCCTGTGTGTTGTAGACATCATGCCATGTGTCATTATCCTGTGTGTTGTAGACATCATGCCATGTGTCATCATCCTGTGTGTTGTAGACATCATGCCTTGTGTCATCATCCTGTGTGTTGTAGACATCATGCCTTGTATCATTATCCTGTGTGTTGTAGACATCATGCCTTGTATCATTATCCTGTGTGTTGTAGACATCATGCCTTGTATCATTATCCTGTGTGTTGTAGACATCATGCCTTGTATCATCATCCTGTGTGTTGTAGACATCATGCCTTGTGTCATCATCCTGTGTGTTGTAGACATCATGCCTTGTATCATTATCCTGTGTGTTGTAGACATCATGCCTTGTATCATTATCCTGTGTGTTGTAGACATCATGCCTTGTATCATTATCCTGTGTGTTGTAGACATCATGCCTTGTATCATTATCCTGTGTGTTGTAGACATCATGCCTTGTATCATTATCCTGTGTGTTGTAGACATCATGCCTTGTATCATTATCCTGTGTGTTGTAGACATCATGCCTTGTATCATTATCCTGTGTGTTGTAGACATCATGCCTTGTGTCCTTATCCTGTGTGTTGTAGACATCATGCCTTGTATCATTATCCTGTGTGTTGTAGACATCATGCCTTGTATCATTATCCTGTGTGTTGTAGACATCATGCCTTGTATCATTATCCTGTGTGTTGTAGACATCATGCCTTGTATCATTATCCTGTGTGTTGTAGACATCATGCCTTGTATCATTATCCTGTGTGTTGTAGACATCATGCCTTGTGTCATCATCCTGTGTGTTGTAGACATCATGCCTTGTGTCATTATACTGTGTGTTGTAGACATCATGCCTTGTGTCCTTATCCTGTGTGTTGTAGACATCATGCCATGTGTCATTATCCTGTGTGTTGTAGACATCATGCCATGTGTCATTATCCTGTGTGTTGTAGACATCATGCCATGTGTCATTATCCTGTGTGTTGTAGACATCATGCCATGTGTCATTATTGTCCTGTGTGTTGTAGACATCATGCCATGTGTCATTATTGTCCTGTGTGTTGTAGACATCATGCCATGTGTCATTATCCTGTGTGTTGTAGACATCATGCCATGTGTCATTATCGTCCTGTGTGTTGTAGACATCATGCCATGTGTCATTATCCTGTGTGTTGTAGACATCATGCCTTGTGTCATTATCCTGTGTGTTGTAGACATCATGCCTTGTGTCATTATCCTGTGTGTTGTAGACATCATGCCATGTGTCATTATCCTGTGTGTTGTAGACATCGTGCCTTTTATCATTATCCTGTGTGTTGTAGACATCATGCCATGTGTAATTATCCTGTGTCTTGTAGACATCATGCCTTGTATCATTATCCTGTGTGTTGTAGACATCATGCCTTGTGTCATTATCCTGTGTGTTGTAGACATCATGCCTTGTATCATTATCCTGTGTGTTGTAGACATCATGCCATGTGTCATTATCGTCCTGTGTGTTGTAGACATCATGCCATGTGTCATTATCCCTGTGTGTTGTAGACATCATGCCTTGTGTCATTATCCTGTGTGTTGTAGACATCATGGCTTTTATCATTATCCTGTGTGTTGTAGACATCATGCCCTGTGTCATTATCCTGTGTGTTGTAGACATCATGCCTTGTATCATTATCCTGTGTGTTGTAGACATCATGCCTTGTGTCATTATCCTGTGTGTTGTAGACATCATGCCATGTGTCATTATCCTGTGTGTTGTAGACATCATGCCTTGTGTCATTATCCTGTGTGTTGTAGACATCATGGCTTGTATCATTATCCTGTGTGTTGTAGACATCATGCCCTGTGTCATTATCCTGTGTGTTGTAGACATCATGCCTTGTATCATTATCCTGTGTGTTGTAGACATCATGCCTTGTGTCATTATCCTGTGTGTTGTAGACATCATGCCTTGTATCATTATCCTGTGTGTTGTAGACATCATGCCTTGTATCATTATCCTGTGTGTTGTAGACATCATGCCTTGTGTCATTATCCTGTGTGTTGTAGACATCATGCCATGTGTCATTATCCTGTGTGTTGTAGACATCATGCCATGTGTCATTATCCTGTGTGTTGTAGACATCATGCCATGTGTCATTATCCTGTGTGTTGTAGACATCATGCCTTGTGTCATTATCCTGTGTGTTGTAGACATCATGCCTTGTATCATTATCCTGTGTTGTAGACATCATGCCTTGTGTCATTATCGTCCTGTGTGTTGTAGACATCATGCCACGTGTCATTATCCTGTGTGTTGTAGACATCATGCCATGTGTCATTATCCTGTGTGTTGTAGACATCATGCCTTGTGTCATTATCCTGTGTGTTGTAGGCATCATGCCATGTGTCATTATCCTGTGTGTTGTAGACATCATGCCATGTGTCATTATCCTGTGTGTTGTAGACATCATGCCATGTGTCATTATCCTGTGTGTTGTAGACATCATGCCTTGTGTCATTATCCTGTGTGTTGTAGACATCATGCCTTGTGTCATCATCCTGTGTGTTGTAGACATCATGCCTTGTGTCATTATCCTGTGTGTTGTAGACATCATGCCTTGTGTCATCATCCTGTGTGTTATAGACATCATGCCATGTGTCATTATCCTGTGTGTTGTAGACATCATGCCTTGTGTCATCATCCTGTGTGTTGTAGACATCATGCCTTGTGTCATCATCCTGTGTGTTGTAGACATCATGCCTTGTGTCATTATCCTGTGTGTTGTAGACATCATGCCTTGTGTCATTATCCTGTGTGTTGTAGACATCATGCCATGTGTCATCATCCTGTGTGTTGTAGACATCATGCCTTGTGTCATTATCCTGTGTGTTGTAGACATCATGCCATGTGTCATTATCCTGTGTGTTGTAGACATCATGACTTGTGTCATTATCCTGTGTGTTGTAGACATCATGCCATGTGTCATTATCCTGTGTGTTGTAGACATCATGCCTTGTGTCATTATCCTGTGTGTTGTAGACATCATGCCATGTGTCATTATCCTGTGTGTTGTAGACATCATGCCTTGTGTCATTATCCTGTGTGTTGTAGACATCATGCCTTGTGTCATCATCCTGTGTGTTGTAGACATCATGCCTTGTGTCATCATCCTGTGTGTTGTAGACATCATGCCTTGTGTCATTATCCTGTGTGTTGTAGACATCATGCCTTGTGTCATTATCCTGTGTGTTGTAGACATCATGCCTTGTATCATTATCCTGTGTGTTGTAGACATCATGCCTTGTGTCATCATCCTGTGTGTTGTAGACATCATGCCTTGTATCATTATCCTGTGTGTTGTAGACATCATGCCTTGTGTCATTATCCTGTGTGTTGTAGACATCATGCCTTGTGTCATCATCCTGTGTGTTGTAGACATCATGCCATGTATCATCATCCTGTGTGTTGTAGACATCATGCCATGTGTCATTATCCTGTGTGTTGTAGACATCATGCCATGCCCTGTGTGTTGTAGACATCATGCCATGTGTCCTGTGTGTTGTAGACATCATGCCATGTGTCATTATCCCTGTGTGTTGTAGACATCATGCCATGTGTCATTATCCTGTGTGTTGTAGACATCATGCCTTGTGTCATTATCCTGTGTGTTGTAGACATCATGCCTTGTGTCATTATCCTGTGTGTTGTAGACATCATGCCATTGTGTCATTATCCTGTGTGTTGTAGACATCATGCCTTTTATCATTATCCTGTGTGTTGTAGACATCATGCCTTGTAATTATTATCATGCCTTGTATCATTATCCTGTTGTTGTAGACATCATGCCTTGTGTCATTATCCTGTGTGTTGTAGACATCATGCCTTGTATCATTATCCTGTGTGTTGTAGACATCATGCCATGTGTCATTATCGTCCTGTGTGTTGTAGACATCATGCCATGTGTCATTATCCTGTGTGTTGTAGACATCATGCCTTGTGTCATTATCCTGTGTGTTGTAGACATCATGGCTTTTATCATTATCCTGTGTGTTGTAGACATCATGCCCTGTGTCATTATCCTGTGTTGTAGACATCATGCCTTGTATCATTATCCTGTGTGTTGTAGACATCATGCCTTGTGTCATTATCCTGTGTGTTGTAGACATCATGCCATGTGTCATTATCCTGTGTGTTGTAGACATCATGCCTTGTGTCATTATCCTGTGTGTTGTAGACATCATGGCTTGTATCATTATCCTGTGTGTTGTAGACATCATGCCCTGTGTCATTATCCTGTGTGTTGTAGACATCATGCCTTGTATCATTATCCTGTGTGTTGTAGACATCATGCCTTGTGTCATTATCCTGTGTGTTGTAGACATCATGCCTTGTGTCATTATCCTGTGTGTTGTAGACATCATGCCTTGTATCATTATCCTGTGTGTTGTAGACATCATGCCTTGTGTCATTATCCTGTGTGTTGTAGACATCATGCCATGTGTCATTATCCTGTGTGTTGTAGACATCATGCCATGTGTCATTATCCTGTGTGTTGTAGACATCATGCCATGTGTCATTATCCTGTGTGTGTAGACATCATGCCTTGTGTCATTATCCTGTGTGTTGTAGACATCATGCCTTGTATCATTATCCTGTGTTGTAGACATCATGCCTTGTGTCATTATCGTCCTGTGTGTTGTAGACATCATGCCACGTGTCATTATCGTCCTGTGTGTTGTAGACATCATGCCATGTGTCATTATCCTGTGTGTTGTAGACATCATGCCTTGTGTCCTTATCCTGTGTGTTGTAGGCATCATGCCATGTGTCATTATCCTGTGTGTTGTAGACATCATGCCATGTGTCATTATCCTGTGTGTTGTAGACATCATGCCATGTGTCATTATCCTGTGTGTTGTAGACATCATGCCTTGTGTCATTATCCTGTGTGTTGTAGACATCATGCCTTGTGTCATCATCCTGTGTGTTGTAGACATCATGCCTTGTGTCATTATCCTGTGTGTTGTAGACATCATGCCTTGTGTCATCATCCTGTGTGTTATAGACATCATGCCATGTGTCATTATCCTGTGTGTTGTAGACATCATGCCTTGTGTCATCATCCTGTGTGTTGTAGACATCATGCCTTGTGTCATCATCCTGTGTGTTGTAGACATCATGCCTTGTGTCATTATCCTGTGTGTTGTAGACATCATGCCTTGTGTCATTATCCTGTGTGTTGTAGACATCATGCCATGTGTCATCATCCTGTGTTTGTAGACATCATGCCTTGTGTCATTATCCTGTGTGTTGTAGACATCATGCCATGTGTCATTATCCTGTGTGTTGTAGACATCATGACTTGTGTCATTATCCTGTGTGTTGTAGACATCATGCCATGTGTCATTATCCTGTGTGTTGTAGACATCATGCCTTGTGTCATTATCCTGTGTTGTAGACATCATGCCATGTGTCATTATCCTGTGTGTTGTAGACATCATGCCTTGTGTCATTATCCTGTGTGTTGTAGACATCATGCCTTGTGTCATCATCCTGTGTGTTGTAGACATCATGCCTTGTGTCATCATCCTGTGTGTTGTAGACATCATGCCTTGTGTCATTATCCTGTGTGTTGTAGACATCATGCCTTGTGTCATTATCCTGTGTGTTGTAGACATCATGCCTTGTATCATTATCCTGTGTGTTGTAGACATCATGCCTTGTGTCATCATCCTGTGTGTTGTAGACATCATGCCTTGTATCATTATCCTGTGTGTGTAGACATCATGCCTTGTGTCATTATCCTGTGTGTTGTAGACATCATGCCTTGTGTCATCATCCTGTGTGTTGTAGACATCATGCCATGTATCATCATCCTGTGTGTTGTAGACATCATGCCTTGTGTCATTATCCTGTGTGTTGTAGACATCATGCCAGTGTATCATTATCCTGTGTGTGTAGACATCATGCCATGTGTGTGTGCAGACATTATGGTATCCTGTGTGTTGTAGACAT